>NW_028246743.1:0-21171 GCF_964263255.1 Lissotriton vulgaris | reverse complement strand
TCTAGGACCCTAATTCGATATTCCCGATTCATGCCCTTATGAATCATATCCATATTTAGTAATAGCCGATGCAGTCCAAAGCACGGCAAGGCTACTCCCATAGACTCCTAGAAAGCGTTCTTTAAACAAACCAAGCCTCCAGCAGCCCGGGAATCCCCCCTGCTTTTGTTTTGATTTGCACAAGAACTCCTGGAGTCCAGACAGAACTGTTAGTTCTTAGTGACGTTTTATGTCCAACCTTACGTCAAACCCGGCACCTTTCAGGTATAAATATACCAATGTTGCCTTAAGCAAACACACGGTGGTGTGGAGCAGAGCGGCTATCTACTTATCCGAAGCCCAGCTGATGCGAGAGCCAGAGGAAGCCGCCCCTCCCCTTTGACGCACTGGAGAAGCTGCCTTTTCTCACGCCGAGAAAATCCAGCTCCGGTGTTCCCAAGTTACCCTCGCGGGGTTGCTGGGAGATCGAGTCGTGAGAAGCGAGATACAAGACCTCCTTTATTCTATAACCAAAGGTACGGAGCTGATTAAAACCTTAGAGAGAATTCTTGATTCCAATACTTGGCAAAAACTTAACTTAACTTATAAACTGCAGGTACACTGGGGTAGGCATATCTAGAAACACCAGTTGAGTTCGTTAGTCAATGTTTTTATGTATGCACATATTTTATCCGTTTTAAAGTATCATATGGCTAAGAAACTATGAACGTGAAACTCACGATGGAATATAGTAGAGAGAGCATAAACTTTTTGGATTTGAAGTTCTATATCAGGAACAACAAAATCCAAAGTACCCTTTTCCGTAAGGACACTGCTTGCAATGCGGTTCTGCATGCAAGTAGTGCACATGCCAGCTCCACAATTAATAATATACCATTTGGAGAAATGGTACGCCTAAAGCGGAATTGCACAGAAACAGAATCCTTTGACACTAATCTTCAAGCACTCAAGAGTCGTTTTGAAGCTAGGGGATACAGTGAAGATGTCATCCACAGAGCAGAGAGCAGGACACGTAAGATCCCCAGGGACGAAACTCTTAAAATTAAATCACTTAAGAAATTTAAAACAAGCACAGATGTCAGATTCATAACAAAATATACCAGGCACAACAACAGCATATTTAAAATTCTAAAAAATAACTGGCATCTTTTAAAAGAGGTCCCAGGACTGCAACTACATGTGAGAAACAATCCCTCAGTAACATATCGTAGAACACTACGCAACCAACTATGCCCTAGCTATCTTAAACCGAACAAAGACATCAATACCAATTGGCTGCCACAGAAACCAAAAGGCTTCTTTACATGCAGGGATTGTAACATCTGTGAATATGGCAAAGATAAAACTAAGCACTTTACATTCAATGGCTCACCAAATTTTGAAATTCTATCCTTTATAAACTGTGCGACTACCTTTGTAGTATATGTTTTGGGCTGTAATTGCGGATTAATATACGTGGGCAGCTCGAAACGCAACCTCAGGATAAGAATCCAAGAACACAGGAGAGCAATTTTGAACAAAGATGCTAGATACGTCCATACAAAACATTTTTGGGAAAAACATAGTGGGAAACCTGATTTTTGGTTCCATGGTTTGGAACATGTACAACTGCCCTTAAGAGGAGGTAATCGGGAGGTACTTCTTAGACAGCGGGAGGCAAGATGGATATGTAAACTACAAAGTATAAAATACGGTATGAACTTGGACAGTGAAATGTACCATTTCTTATGATGATATGATAATTTGTATTGCTCAGAATCAATACTTTGCCAAAACTGTGTGAAGAACTGTGTAAAGCTCGGAGTCAATACTTTATCAAAACTGTACAATTCATACATCCTTGAAAAACTTTTTTGTCTGTCAGGAGGAGTACTAACAATGTAATAAGAGTGTGTCAACGACATGATCAGATATGAATTCAATATAGACACATCCTCCTTTTTTATACCCTCCCACATAGAGCAGTATTAAGTACCACTAACAAAATACTCTGTTCCCCTAATGCCACCTTCGCAATTGCCTCTTAAGTCTGGCCAATACCCGCAAAAAATAAAAATGTAAATGCAAAAACAAATATTGCGGAGTTCAACACTCAATTTGCCTAAAATCAGAGTGTACCCCTATATCTTAGGAGGCAGCCCCAAGCACAATGGCCCACCCATCTATCACGTCTAAAACTGAACTAAGGACATAGACTGGCGAAAGTTTCTGATAGAGAACCAACACACCCGTACATGATTTATAAACCCTCGAGATTGAACAAACCCAACTCGATAAAAAGGTATACTAGAGGGCAGTTATCCGTTCCGAGATGGCGCCCGCGTAATACGCGAGTTGCAACTAAGTGTAAATGTGATCGATTAACGAATATACAAAAGAAAGGCCTTGTTATTCAGAATTATGATACTACTGAGGGACCATTTGGTCACAGCTCGACACACTAATGGTAATATGACCCTAGATTAACTAGGATGATATCACGATCGGTAACATGAGTGTTTCTCCATACCGAGCGATAAAATATACAGAAAGGAGTTCACACTTCTAATAGAAACCGAATTGTATGTAGGATCCACCAAAATGTACATCTAACGCGCTATACTACCAACGTTACGCAAATTTGACTAGTCTAAGATGGCGCCCGAGAAAAAAGTCTATTCATTGCAACCGCGAGTTGCAATTAAGTGTAATCTTGATCGATTAACGAATATACAAAAGAAAGGCCTTGTTATTCAGGACTATGATATTACTGAGCGACCATTTGGTCACAGCTCGGCAATATGACCCTAGACGAACTAGGATGAGCATGGGCGAATTTTGCGGATCTCGCGTTCGCGAATTTTGCGGATTTGCGGATTCGCAATCCGCAAAATCCGCGAATTCCCGCGAATTTGCGGATTTTTTTTTTTTTTTGTGTTCGCCCGTGTTTCTGCCAGTTCGCGAGGGTTTTTACAATTTCGCAATTTGCGAACTTACCTGTCGGGTCGCAAGTTTTGCGAACTTGTTGTTTCTACATGTCCAGCCTGTTTGGGACACTCTTCTTCATCACTGCCACTCTCTGTCACCACTGCCACTCTCTGACTACTCATGCCACCCTCTGGCCCACCCATGCCACCCTCTGTTTCATCACCACACCCTCTGGTTGTCCAGTGTACATTATTTTCGGCAAAGCAAAGCACACCTTCCCTGCCTCAAGTGACCTGAATTAATTTGGGGCTGATTAATGTGTCACAGAATATTTTTTTAGCTGGCACCTGCTTCCTTAGTGCGCCCTGATTAGTGATCTTTTGCACTTGCTAAGTGCTTTCATTGTTGCAAAATTAGTTACAACACCTGCCCTGCCCCAACTGACAATAATGAATTAGGGGCTAATTAATGTGTCACTGAAAGAATTTAAAGTTCCAGCCTGGCACCTGCTTGTCTGCTCCTTTAGCTGTAAATCAGGACCTTTGTGGCATACAGTTAAGGTCAGAGCAGGGTCACACAATAGTTGCAAGCAGGCAACCGAATTCTGGAGGGCCCCCTCAGGAAGCAATACAAAGAATCGTTACAAATCATGAGGTTGACCTTTTGCACCTGCTCATTGCTTTTGCTTTTGCTGAAATCGTTTTGCGGTTTTTTTCGCGCTATTCGCGGGGCGCGGCGTCGTGCGAAACCGACCGCGGAAGCCGCCAATTCGTGCGAATGAGCATTTTATTTTTTTGCGGCTTGTTGTTTCGCGAGTTTTTTTGCAGTATTCGCGAGCCGCTTGCAGCGCAACACGCGAATTTACCCCAAGGTCGAGTACGGGCGCGGCCATTTTGTTTGCGTGACGTATTTCCGTTTCCGCCCGCTATGTATAATCTCGCGCAGTAAGCGCATTGCGAGTAGAGGTTCGCACGAGATCGCGCGGGAAATCTAGAGGTTCGCACGAGATCGCGAGGAAAATCTCGCGCGAACTGACTTTCGCGCTCGGAAACGGGCGCCGGCCATCTTGTTTTTCATTCATTTCCTGTGTCTGGGCATGGTGTTTAATCCTCTTGATATCTTTCCCATCCTTTGCTTGTTTTCAGTTTTTTTTTTACGATTTTGCTTCTTATCTATCCCTCTCTTTTCCTAGCTGTATATTTTTGTCTTTTCTGCTATTTTTCTTTACTTTTAAACTACTTTTGTAAACTCTTTTCTTTTCTTCTTCCCTATCCTATTCTTTCTTAATTTTCTACTTCTTCCTACCTTACCTGCCCAGACCATGGTCAAGCCAGGCGCCGTGAAGCTGCCCAGGCACTTGAGGGCCGCAGCGGCGGCGGGGAGTAGTGCTGGACCCAGTGGCAGGACAGCAGGCGTGAGATCGAGGGGGGAGCAGGTGACGCGCCGGGAGATATTCAGCCCGGAGGAAGTGGGCGCGCTGGTGTACTTTGTCCAGCGCCGCCTGCCCAGGACCATCGCGGGAGGCGGCAGGATCGCGGCCGGCGGCTATAACATGCGGGAGCGCCGGAAGCGGTGGGAGAAGGTGTGCTGGGCCATATCCCACCTCTACGGGGTCCAGCGCACCTACAGCCAGGTCACCCATCGCTGGACGGACCTCCTGGACCGCGAGCGCGACCTGCTGGACCAGCTCGGCTTGGAGATCCCCGGCCTTGGTGAGTAGTAGTAGCCATTGGCATTTAATCACTCACTACTATGATGTTTTCTCCTGCTCTGTGTTGTTGTATTGCAAATATTTGTTTTTTACATGGAGCAAGCCAATAATGCCGCTGATGACGATTACATTGTAGTTAAATTATATTTCAAAATCTTCTGTGCATTTCAGGTGCACTGCTCTCCTTCTCAGTGGGGTTGCTACTATGCTTATTTGTTTTCTATTTCGTGGTCTCATTGGCCTGAGTAACTATTATGTATGAGTGTACTTAACAGAACTGCGTAATGCTAGACACTAGGGGGCAGATTACATTTACAAGCCCCTTGCGCCACGTTTACGTTGCCTTGCGTGACGCAACAGCGGCGTAAACGTGCCGCATCCCTGCAAGTCATTTACAGCATGACGCATCTAGGGAGATGCGTCACGTTATAAAGCCATGGGCCTGCACCACAATGGGTGCGTTCCTAGTACGCAGGGTGGGCGGTCCAGCGGCTGTGCGCCTCGCAAAATTGCCTGCGTGAAATCTACAAGATTTAACGCAGGCACTTCTGCGCCGCTGCTACGTCAATTCAATTCCTTATGTCTGCTCGAAGCAGGCGAAAGGACTGACACAGCATGTAAAGTATTGGGTGGCCCTGAGCATTACTGGAGTTGCATTGCGTTGGCGACGTGACTCCAGCGATGCGCCGCTCTTACGTGACGAGATGCGTCACGCAAGTGCCTACCCTTGCGCCAGGGCGCGCCGCATTGTAAATGAGGCACATCTGCCGTGTCGCAAGGGTAGTTTTGCGTGACGCATTTGATCTGGCGCATCTCTGGAGATGCGCCAGAACGCGTAAGTAAGTATGCCCCTAAGGGGCAGAATTGCAATTACCGTCGCATCCCTGCAAAGTAGCAGGGATGCGCCATTAATTGTGCGGCCCGCTACCACCACCAAACATGGTGCGCCGTATTTGCAATGCGGCGGCGGCGCCCCATGGGCCCAAAACGTCACCGAAGCTTTACTGCTGGAGTTGCGTCGCAACGATGGCGCAGCTCCATCAATGCTCTGGGGTACCCTATCTCCCCAATGCTGGGTCAAGCCGTACGTCTGCTTCAAGCAGGTGCAGGGTTTGTGTGACGCATCATTGTCCTAAAGGTGACTGATTGATATTTTGTAGATTTCCCTCAGCCACTATTAGGATGTGTTCCAGCGCAGGAATGCCCTCCCTTGCGCCGGAACGCCCCCTGATGGCGCAGGGCTTTATAACGGGATGCATCTCCCAAATGCGTCACGTTGTTATAATATTATACGCCGCACCATGGCGCCCTTTTTTGTTTAGCTGCTGCGTCACAAAAGTCACGCAAGAACGGCGCAAAAGAGCCGCAAGGGCTTAAATCTGCCCCTTCCTTTGTAACCCTGACAATAAGAAAAATAGTGGCGGTGGATTGATAGTTTGAATATTTAAATGACTGGTAATGTAGCAGGCAACTGTTAGTGTTGTCACTGATCTGACTGAAATCACAATGGAGTTTGTCTGTCACTTTGCGTCTTGCCTGCGGACTGCTGCCTGCCAGTCCTAGGTGAACGTTTCAGTACTTTGTTTAGTGAGTTACGTGACTTTCGAAGTCACAGGTCCGCATATAAATGAAAAGTAACCATAATCAATATAATTTCGCAGAAATATTTTGTTATTGTTCTTTTGAAATGTTTGATTTGGTTGACATTGACAAGCAACAATCATCCATGTTTTCTGTTCTTTCTTTCATGTTGTACGTCAGCTCCCCCCAGGGGCGAGAGGAGGACACAGGAGCAGCAGGCGGCGGATGCTGTTCATCAACAGGGCCAGGATCGGGCAGGCGAGGGCTCCTCTGCTGGCCCCAGTAAGTTTTCATTTTAGACTAGTACCTATTTTTCCTAGCGTTCCTCATTTGACTTTTTTCAAAATTGTCTTTGCTCTTCTTGTAGACTGTATCTAAATTCTTATCCTGCCTCTACTATGACTCCCTGTGGTATTACTAGATTATTCTTATTAGTCTGTCTGTGTAGCTAACTAAGATTGCACGGTTGGCGAAACTCCCATGATTCTAGTCAGCAATAGCTCTATCAACTTAGTGCAGTCCTCTGGGATTGTCCATAATGTCTTTTGAAGTGTTCTATCTGGACTCATGCTTGCAAAAATTGCAAAACCTTTCGCTCAGTCACTCTAGTCTGGACCAAAAAACACAGATTGTATTTAAGTTTAAAAGCTTTATTAAAAGTAAACACATTTATTAAAATGAAGTCATAATAAAACTAAACGTTTAACTGATAATGGAAAAGTGGTTAGTGCTGACGATTAATTGAAGACATTTCTTGTGGTCGAGCCGAGCTCTCACCTGGTTTCAACTTGATCTTGTTGTTAGAAGTCCATCTTCTGTCTGTGTGGAGAAAAATGGTGCGTGTTAAAAAAACAGCCTTCATCAGTTGTGCCAAAAAGTGCAGCAAGACAACCTTCCCTGGAAAAAGGGACATTTTTTTTTTAACTTTAACGACAGTCACAAATTACATTGTTTTCACATGTCTTCATTCCTAGACCAAATACTAGTGACTGCTTTATTCTAACATTCTTAAATGTACTTTGTAGGTGGAACATCTGGTGGCGGGGCCAGTGTGGAGGTGGTGGTGCTCGACACCGAGGCGGAGGGCGAATCGGGCGATGCTTCAGGGGAGGAGGCGGCGGCGGCAGCTGTGAGAGTTGAGACGGTGGTGGTGGCGGCCAGAGGTAAGCTCTTATATATTCCTTACTTATTGAGATTGAAGACTAGCTGGGAAGGCAAGAATATGAGATGCATGGCTGGGTGAATGATGAAGCAATGATGGGTGGAAGGACAACAGCCTGGGTGGGTGACACAGAAACTGTATGTGTCCATATACCTGGATCATGCTACTATCTGACTCTTAGATAGCATATGTGTATCTAGAGCAGGGGTACTCCTAGTACGGCCCGCGGGCCGGTGGTGGCCCGGCAAGCCTTCGTTGGCGGTGCGCTGACCTTGCAGACAATCACTGCTCCCCCGGCCCCCACAGAGCAGAGGCTTTTTTGTATTTCACCTGTTAGCGCCCCTGCATCTCCACTCTGACAATCACTGCTCCCCCGGCCCCCACAGAGCAGAGTGGAGATGCAAGGCCACAAAGAGGTGAAATAGAACTAAGCCTCTGCTCTGTGGGGCCGGGCAAGCAGTGATTGTCAGGGTGGAGAAGCAGGGGCGCTAAAACAAACAAAGCCTCAATAATATGTTAATGGTCTTTTAAAGACCTGTTAAGTACTTTGGTGTTGTTGTCTGTGTGTGCGCGTTGAGGAAGCGGTCTCAACCCGGGCTGAAGGCTGACACAGATAGACACACACACAGTGAGATGACAGAGGGAGAGGGAGGGCAGGAGGGAGAGAGAGATGGAGGGAGGGCAGGAGGGACAGCAGGAGGGAGAGAGATGTATGTAAATGCTGGGTCTGGTGGCTCAGTGGATGAGGGCATCTGCTGCAGGGACCTGTGTGCAACCTCATGGTCACAAGTTATCGTTTTGCTTTAGCCCCGCCCCCTCTGACTCCGCCCCCACCAGTGCGGCCCTCGGCCCCAAACTACACTGTAAATGTAGCCCCTGAGAGAAAGTTTGTGAGTACCCATGATCTAGAGAGAGTAGACGGTCAGTGGATGAAGTAAGTGTAACTTTGAAGAGCATGTAACACTAACACTGCACCCGCACGTCCGTTCCAGTGTAGGAAAGGCAAGGAAAAGAACTTTTAATTTTGTCCAAATACTACCATAAATAGTAGCAGTAGTTTGTATTGCAAGCACTGCATAGATCCGGTTATTATGGTGGCCACTCCCTACCTCTCTTAATAAGTTTAGTAGTACTCAGTCATTCATGTGTGGATGTATCACTGCCTGTCACTCAATAAAAAGCAAAGCACCTAAAGTCATCCCATATATAAGCAAAAACATCCCATGTGAAGTGATAGATAATCAGATTATTTATCTTCTTCAATTTTCCATTTCTAGTACTCATTTCCACTGTAGGGTGAAAGTTAAATTAATTAAGCAGTAGCCCTTGAGTTGTAACAGAGTATTCTCAGTGCCACCCGTAATAGAAAAGTAAGAGATTCACCACCTGCATGTACTGGACGGGTACAGTAACGCAACGGCAACGCAAGTCTAGGTCACTCCTCATGGCGTGCGTCTCTTTTTCTCGGGTGCAAGTTTACCGCGCTGGCATTATGCCGGCTTGCAGAAAATAACGTACCAATTTTCCAAAACAAGAGACAAGAAGAAGAATAAGACTGGTGTACTTTCATAGTCGACTCCAATGGAAGTCCACAGTGCTCATAGAATTTGTTCCTTAAACTCCCACTAATGTTAGAGCAAGGATGAAGAAGTGTGAGGTTAGATAGATACTGGCCTCAATAGTTATGTAATGCGCTTGCAAGTTGCTAGTTGTACTGCAGCACACATTTCTGCTGAATGATTGAGTTAATCTTAAAGAGCATTGGTTACAGACTATGTCTTTCTTTCTTCATATAGGTTCTCCTTCCAAACGAACAAGGAGGAAGGAGCTGGCTAGAGCGGCCCGGCAACGGAGAATCGAGGCCACTGTTGCGGAATATCGGCGGCTGGTGGCCCTGGAGGACGTGGAAAGTGTGCGGTCGACAACAACGACAACGTCGTCCTCCGTGGCCTCACCGGCTGCCACCGTGACCCAGCACAGTGGTCCACCGAGACTGAGCCGGGCTGCCAAAGGCAAACGCCACCGCCGAGCAGCAAGGCCAACAGCTGCTTCTCACAGGCCTTGCACCTGCAAGGCAGTGAAGGCACGCCTGCGCCGCACCACCCTGATGGTGTCCCGCCTTCAGCAGGAGCTCGCCTTGCTCCGCGAGGAGCATGATGCCCTGGCCCAAAAAGTGAACAGCATCCACCCCTAGTGTCCCTTGCCCCTTTTTTAGAGACTTTTGGGGGGTGGGAATTGGGAGTTGGGTTTTTGGGGACTTTTGAAGGACAATCGTTGGGGTTAGGGAGGGTC
The DNA here is from genome assembly GCF_964263255.1 of Lissotriton vulgaris. Classification (NCBI taxonomy): domain Eukaryota; kingdom Metazoa; phylum Chordata; class Amphibia; order Caudata; family Salamandridae; genus Lissotriton; species Lissotriton vulgaris. The sequence goes on along the minus strand of NW_028246743.1, from coordinate 11,518 downwards.
TTGCGGGAGATTATTTTGTTAGGGATATAAATATACTTTTTCAAACTTTATCTGAGCATACCTGTTTTTTACTGCTTGCCTGGTGGGTGGGGGTTTAACGTTGACTGTTTTCCTGAAAGTTTAGTTCCATTTTCTTCCTTTAAGTGTAAATGCCCAAATGTTTTCAACACTAAGTGCCTCTCACAGACTAAGTGAAGTGAATCCAAGAGTCCTAGGACTTTAGTAGTACTACCTTCAGGCTCTCGTCTCTCGTACTAATACTCCATTATACCCCCAAACCACCAAACGCTTATCTTACCTGTAATTTGTGTTTGAAAGTAGGGCTAGGCCCAGGGCTGGCTCCACGGGAAACACCGAATAACGTTGGCAATCTTGGTCGGATAAAATTTCCTCATAGCGGTGGTAGTAGTGGTGTGCCACAGTGGCAGTTGCATGCCTATGAAAAAAAAGAAAATGAAATCTGGTTTGTCCTCCTGAGCAATTCAACGGTACAACTGAGAATATAGCAGGTGACAGAAGTACAGTAGAGCAGTGCCACATTGTAGCCTAACAAATGGTAAAGTATAACTACTAATTCGGTTGAAGTTCTTTCACATTAGCAATGGTTCTTTGTCAAGCAGAGTAAGAATATATCATCGACAACTGTGGAAAGAAAGAATGCGACAGTACAGGGCCTGTGTGGAATTATTGATAACTATATTCAACATAAGGTCTCTGTAGCCAGATACCCGAGAGCCTTGCTGGTCACTATAAATCCATTCACAACAACACTCAATGGGGTTGGTCTGGAAGGTGTCACGTTTACTCCCCGTGATCCAGTCGATGCAAATATGGTTCCACCTCCAAATGTCACCAACACCCAGAAGTGTAAACACAGGGTGTTCGAGGCATTAGGCGAGGGAGAAAAATAACAAACTAAAATAAAAAATGTGGGATGGGTAAAGGTAGGGTCAGCAGGGAAAGGATACCTGTAAGAGAAGACAAGACAGGCATCAGTGAAGTGATGTCCTAACATACAAGGGTACTCTCATATAGTCTCACTAAATAGTCTGCAAGTCTCCCGCCTACTCATGGGAAATGTAGTTTCATAGTACGGTAGGCGCTTAGGGGCTGCGTAACCTGACAGAAGGTATAGTAGATAGAAAAGGAGAAATTGCTTTTTTTCTAGGTGTCCCCTCACTCACCAGGGTTGCCCCTTGGTGACATGCTTCATCATTGGGGCCATCCCAGTCCTCTACGGCCTGGGGCGTGCTGCGACTTGCGAATTACGTAGGAGCACTTACAAATGACTATGTGTGGTGCAGATAGTGGAGTGGACTAAGTGATGTGTTAAGGGATCAATGTAGAAGCCGAGAGAGAGCAAAGAAATGCAGTCACAGTCAGAGAAAAAGGCAAGGGATACTGTATCTATGTGTGGTTGTAGTGGTCCTGTTGGAAGTGGTAAGTAAGTTGCCCGCAGAAAAAAAATCCTCCTATTAGCGGCACTCCTCCATTGCAGCCGACGCTTCGTCCACCGATGTTGGTCACCAGAAGACACCCTGTCCACTGCCTGCCTGATGCTGAATTGTGGCTCGCTACTGTGAAGCCTGACTCCATCCTTTTTTCCCCATTGCAGAGACTGAAACCCGGCCTGTAATTATTCAACGAAAAACAGGAAGTGATATAATATTACAACACCACTGATAAATAAATATAAGGTATGTAGGCTGTGGAGTGCAAAAAGTCACAATTTGTTTTTCCTAGTAGACAGACAGTACAATGTTTTTGAAAGTGCGTACTCTGAGTCACCTTTTGAAGGATAAGTAAGTATGGGCAAATTAATGTAGCGGATCTTGCCCCTCAAGCTAGGTGTACTGTAAACTGTGTTTTAGAACAAAAATAGATCTTCCTAGCAGTGCTCCCACCCAAAAAACGAGGCCTAGCAGAAAACTGGAGACAAAACTTACTTTGAAAGTAAAAGTAGGCCGAAGTACCCTAATTACCCATTACCCCCCGTGGATTGTATTCAAACCACTTGCAAGCAACCAAGCAAAAGTAGCCATAGCCAGCATCGCTCCAAGACTCGAAATCCCCCCCACTCAAACACATGCAATAGAAATACTGCTAACCCTAACGAACCCTAAGTTAAGAATAGTGGCAAAGGCTTTCTTTAACTATGCCAAATCCCCCCTTTCCCACCATGGATTTTCTTCAAATGACTTGCAACCAAAATTACACATTCTCACGAGTGCTCTAAGACCCCAGAACTCAGTTTGAAAAATCTAGAACACCCCGATACACATGCAATCCTGGTGCTAGGGCTAACCCTAACGAACCCTAAGTTACAAAAAGTGCCAAAACTAAAGGCTTTTCCGCGCGGATTTTGTCCCAACCACTTCTACCCGGTATTAGACCTTCCCAGGAATGCCCCAAGACCCGGCAACCCACCCGCCAAGAAGCATAACACCCCCAAACAGGCCAAAAGAAAAATCTCATACTTGCAATATTTCTGGGCCTTCGGTCCAAACGCGCTGCGTAGCTAGGCCATAAGTCGGGGTTGGCACGACGGATTTCCTGAAAAGCAAATGCAATCAAGATTAGAGTGTCCCAGCAGTGCTCCCAGACCACGAAACTCACCCGCAAACAGACGGAACCCCCCCTAAGAGCACCTCAAAGGCAAGCAAGTCATCAAAAACACAAAAAAAATTCCGCCTGGGATTTGGTCCAAAACACTTTTATCCGGTATTAGAGCTTCCCAGCAATGGCCCCAGAGCCGTCAACCCAGGAGAAAACGAGTAGAAGACCCCCAAACAGCCAAAGAGCAAAAGTACAAAAATGGGGACTTAGTCACTTTTTCACAAATTTCCCAAATCACTCCGCGCGCGCTCTGCAGCTAGGCCCTAAGTCCCCTCAGCCACCATGGATTTGCTTCAAACCTCTTGCAAAGTAAAGTATATATAGCCAGCAGTGCTCCCAGACCACGAAACTCACCCGCAAACACCAGCAAGCCCCCCAAACAGGCCCCCGAAAACGCTACATAGAGCAAAATGTCTGAAATAGCCCAAAAAAAAATCGGCCTGGATTTTGTCCCAACCACTTCTACCCGGTATTAGACCTTCCCAGGAATGCCCCAAGACCCGGCAACCCACCCGCCAAGAAGCATAACACCCCCAAACAGGCCAAAAGCAAAATCTCATACTTGCAATATTTCTGGGCCTTCGGTCCAAACGCGCTGCGTAGCTAGGCCATAAGTCGGGGTTGGCACAACGGATTTCCTGAAAAGCAAATGCAATCAAGATTAGAGTGTCCCAGCAGTGCTCCCAGACCACGAAACTCACCCGCAAACACCAGCAAGCCCCCCAAACAGGCCCCCGAAAACGCTACATAGAGCAAAATGTCTGAAATAGCCCAAAAAAAAATCGGCCTGGATTTTGTCCCAACCACTTCTACCCGGTATTAGACCTTCCCAGGAATGCCCCAAGACCCGGCAACCCACCCGCCAAGAAGCATAACACCCCCAAACAGGCCAAAAGCAAAATCTCATACTTGCAATATTTCTGGGCCTTCGGTCCAAACGCGCTGCGTAGCTAGGCCATAAGTCGGGGTTGGCACGACGGATTTCCTGAAAAGCAAATGCAATCAAGATTAGAGTGTCCCAGCAGTGCTCCCAGACCACGAAACTCACCCGCAAACACCAGCAAGCCCCCCAAACAGGCCCCCGAAAACGCTACATAGAGCAAAATGTCTGAAATAGCCCAAAAAAAAATCGGCCTGGATTTTGTCCCAACCACTTCTACCCGGTATTAGACCTTCCCAGGAATGCCCCAAGACCCGGCAACCCACCCGCCAAGAAGCATAACACCCCCAAACAGGCCAAAAGCAAAATCTCATACTTGCAATATTTCTGGGCCTTCGGTCCAAACGCGCTGCGTAGCTAGGCCATAAGTCGGGGTTGGCACGACGGATTTCCTGAAAAGCAAATGCAATCAAGATTAGAGTGTCCCAGCAATGCTCTCAGACCATGAAACTCACCCACAAACAGACGGAACCCCCCCTAAGAGCACCTCAAAGGCAAGCAAGTCATCAAAAACACAAAAAAATTTCCGCCTCGGATTTGGCACAAACCACTTTTAGTGCTTCCCAGCAATGGCCCCAGACCCGTCAACTCACCTGCAAAGAGGTAGAACAACACCCCCACAAGTGCTGAGTCTTTCTTCATTGGGCGTAAACCAGCCTCTGCTTTGATGGAAATAGGAGTCTGGAGGAGGAGGATAGAGGAGCATGTTCTTCTGAACTTGTGAACCTGAGGAATGCAGACTGCGGCACCTTCAAATAAATTAGCAAACAAGTGAAGACAGTTCTGCTGATGGGCTTGTCTTTGTGATAATCTGATTAAAGTTTGAATTATATTAACTGTGCACAACAAAGAAAGACAGACACACAGGAATAAAAGTGAATAAGGATGAAAAAGAAAGTTATTGATTCGTTGTCTCATTTTCAGGGCTCGAAGTCGGAATCACGGTCCAGGAATAAGAATAAGGCTTCGTCATCATACTCTGCGAATTCAGCCCGGGTGAGGTCAGTGCCACCTGACAGAGTAGAAATTCCCTCATCTATGGTGCTGGCCACCTCCTCTTCATCCGGCACGCTCTCTCGTACTCTTATATCTGGTGGTATGAGGTGCTGATTCATCTTGATCATTGTTAACCTCTCCACATTTTTGGGCGAGAGGCGGCTCCGTTTGGGAGTTACAATCCCACCAGCCGCACTGAAAACCCGTTCAGAAGACACACTTGCGAGTGGGCAAGACAAGTAGTTTAAAGCCAGGTTGGTGAGCTGTGGCCACAATTCTTTTTTCCCATGCCAATACGCCAATGGGTCAGAATTAACATAGACCTCTGTGGAGTCATTCAGATAGTCCTTCACCATCGACTCAAGTCCTCCTCCAAGGTTCCTCCACTTTGCGTAGCTCTTGCTGTGCCTCTGGCCTTTTGAGAACCAAACCCACGCAGAGCTAGCCAATCCTCTTCAGCCTCCAATGTTTCTGCTGTCTTTCGTGCAGATGATGCGGTTGCCGGTGTCTTTAACGGCTGAGAGGTCACTTGTGCCACAGCCACAGGTGCAGAAGTGGATTGTTTTGACTGGGGATGGCCTGCTGGATGTACTGCCATTTCCTTCAATTTCCAGCCGTTCTGTTTCAAACTTCTTGGCTGACAAGGCTAGCCAACGTTTGTACTTTGTAACATCTTCATCAGCAAAAGCAAAGAATGCTCTGCCTGCCAGCGCCTTTTTGTAGCGTGGATCCAGAATAGTAGCACAAATGTAATGCTGTTCTGAGTGGATCTTTTGAAGACGTTCATCACCTTGTAGGAGCTCTAATAATTGCTCAGCCAGAAGCAAAGAAGAGCCTTTCTTTTTGTCATCTTTTCGAAACACAGAACACACCTCCTTCAGTTGGTCCTCCAGCATGTACAACAATGGGATAGCTTTTCCCAAATTAGAGTCCTCCTTGCTGACTGCACGCGTGAAGACCTCAAAAGGACGAAGCATGCGTGTTAGGCTTTCAACTATGTTCCATTGCGGCCCACCCATCCTCAGCTCCTCTATACCCTCTTTCAAGAAATATTGATCGAGTTGCGTATACTGCTCATACAGACGCTCAAGCATGTAGAAGGTTGAGTTCCAACGTGTTACCACCTCCTGGATGAGTGCTTTCACTGGCATTTGACATTGATATAGCATGCTCCTCAGCTGCTTGCGGGCCTTAAAAGAATGCCTGAAATGCCTGCAAATTTTTCGGCAGTTCTCCAATACACTGCACGCTGCACTGTCTTTATTACCCAAGAATTTTTGGACAACCAGGTTTATACAGTGCGCCAAACACGGCACTCTGAAATAGTAACCGTCCCTCATGGCCTTAACTATATTGGAGCCATTGTCCGTGGAAACATAACCAACCTTGCGTTTTAGTGGGGACAGACAGTTAAGGACCTTTGTGTTAAAGACATCCAAAATGTTTTCTGCTGTGTGACGTTTCTCCAAACCAAACATGGCTAGTGTTGCATGTTTCCGAGCACCTTTAAAAACAGTGTTAGTGTCAACACCTGAGTTTAGCTTTGCTTTAGCCCCTGAAAAAGAGACCCAGTGTGCAGTGATGCACATGTAATCAGCGCCTGCGCCACTGGTCCACATGTCTGTTGTCAGATGTATAGTGTGAACAGCACTCTTCTGCAAAGCTGCCCCAATCGCCTTCAGAACATCTTCATGTAGTGCTGGAACCGCAACTCGGGCAAAATAGAACCGGCTAGGAACCTTCCATTTAGGGCAGAGCACTGCCACTAATTCTAGAAAACCAACCCCTTCGACAAAAGAAAAAGGAGAAGGTCCAGAGCTAGCATTTTAGCCAGCTTAGTGTTATACAGACGGGTCATTGGGTGGTTGCGTTCATATTGCGCTTCTGTAAACAACATCTTTTTAATGTTGCCCTGGACCAATGATTTACGGGATGATGATCTCTTCGACCCAGTTACGCTCGCTGATGAACTTTTCCGCATTGATGTCTCACTCTCTCCCACACTCTTAGTGTGGCTCCCATGGGGTGTGCTGCTGACATGGGAACTGGGTGTAAGTGAAGTGTTTGGATCGTCTTCTTCTACCTCCTCGTCATCAGCAGATGACAAATCAACGTTTTCATTACGTGCAATTCCGGCTTTCTTGACCGCCTCTAGGTGCGGAAACCATTCGAGAGGGTGCCTTCTCTCAAGATGACCTCTCTGGCCTCCGGTACCATAGTTAGAACCAAGCTTACCACGACTATATCGAAGCTTACAAAGGCTACAAATGGCTACGTTTGCCTTTTTTGGGCAAACACTAAAGAAGTCCCAAACTGGAGACTTGAAATGTCTTCGGGGGCCGCCGCCGGAGGAGGCGTCGATACTGGTGGTGGTGGTCCTGCTGCTAATGACAGATGAAGTGGAGGATGTGGATTGCCGAACTTCAGTACGTTTTGCACTTTCACCACCACGAATTGAGGTCGAGGACGAGGTGGGTACCTTCTTGCGAGGAAGAAATATGGAAGCGGTAGGTTTTGGTGTACTACTTAACTCCAAATCTAATGATTCCATTTCCATTGCCTCCTCGCCGACTTCATCATCACGCTCAGCAGCTTCTCGGGATAGGGTCAAAATGTCTCTTTGCTGCATGCCCGGTGTGGGGCTGCAGTGACCTTTGTGATGACTGCCTCGTCGTCATCGTGAGAGGCTTCATCACCAGCAGTATCTGTCACTTCTTGTTGAGCCTCATCACACTCCATAGGTTTGAGTTTTTGGACGACCTTCCTTTTACGCTTAGGTACCGGTGGCAGATCATGGTGTGCCTCTGCCTCACTGTCAGACCGCAGTTGTCCTGGTTCCCAAGACAGATCACTTGCACCAGAACGAGGTGGGCTTGAAGAAGATGTAGACACCCCCCTTGATCTTTTCCTTGCTAGGGATGTGGAAGACAATGAATGATCATCAGGAGGAGTGGCTTCCAATGATACCTCAGCTTCATTGTCGATTTCCAAATGTGCCCCTACTTCGGGAGGAACAACTATTGTGGGCACTTGTGAACGTCCATGCACCTTTGCTTGCGCATCTCCTTTTGCTGCCTCTCCTTCCACATGTACTTGGGCGTGTACTTGCACATGGTGTTGTTGTTGCGGCTGTGGTTGTTCAACACTTGTCAGATGAGTTACAACAACCTGTGTTGATTCAGGGACATTGCTGCTACTTTCTTGCGATGAGCCAACATCACTGGTCGATGGTGATTGGAGAAGTACACTGACTGCCTCTGAAGCACTCAAGGGCTTTGACTTAAGTTGGCGTGGTGGTGGAGGCACTGAACCCAATGGAGCAGGGGTGCTGCTCTCAGGTTGGTCCCCAGCAGATCCTGCTGCTGCAGGCGTACTTTTTTTTTTGCTCCCAAAAAAAGTGGTGGGTGGCACACCAGCCTCCTTGGTAACTTGCTTCTTCTGCTCCTTACTAGCAACTTTCTTGCTAGAGGAGCTACGGAGAAGTTTCTTTGGGGCCATCTTCTTCAGAGCAGGTCAGACAGCAGGCCGCAGTTGCACGAATTGTAGAGTTGTCTGAGGCCAGACGTGACGTCGCGTGACGTTATGCTGCACACACACACCGCTGCAGGACTTCTTCCTGGCACTGGTGGTTCTCTTGAGTCTTGTGCACCTAAAAAAAATGGAAGACAGAGGAACATCAGTTCAGTTATAGAGCACAAAAAAATCGAAAAACACTGCAAAATCAGCACAATCCCAATCCATCCATGCCCTCCATAATGTTTAAATTCAAGACAACCCACAGAAAGACTAGGCCCATGCAAGACTCACTACCCCTGGGCATAAATAAAGGTTGAAAAGTAGGCAAAATGGTTGGAGGCCTAACAACAAAGCCTGCATTCAAAATGGCCACTTGCCTGCCAGCACATGGCCAGTGCCTGTAGCTGCACTCAAAATGGCCACCAGCCACATGGCATGTCCCTCCCCATGAACACCCCCAAAAATCGAAAAACACTGCAAAATCAGCACAATCCCATTCCATCCATGATGTTTAAATTCAAGACAGCCCACAGAAAGACTAGGCCCCATGCACCACTCACTACCCCTGGTCAAGGCCCCAACAACAGGTCAAAAATCGAAAAACACAAAATTTTACAAAAAAAAAAAATCGAAAAACACAGAAAAATCAGCACAATCCCAATTCATCTATGGCCTCCATGATGTTTAAATTCAAGACAACCCACAGAAATACTAGGCCCATGCAAGACTCACTACCCCTGGCATAAATAAAGGTTGAAAAGTAGGGGAAATGGTTGGAGGCCTAACAACAAAGCCTGCATTCAAAATGGCCACTTGCCTGCCAGCACATGGCAAGTGCCTGTAGCTGCACTCAAAATGGCCACCAGCCACATGGCATGTCCCTCCCCATGAACACCCCCAAAAATCGAAAAACACTGCAAAATCAGCACAATCCCATTCCATCCATGATGTTTAAATTCAAGACAGCCCACAGAAAGACTAGGCCCCATGCACCACTCACTACCCCTGGTCAAGGCCCCAACAACAGGTCAAAAATCGAAAAACACAAAATTTTACAAAAAAAAAAAATCGAAAAACACAGAAAAATCAGCACAATCCCAATTCATCTATGGCCTCCATGATGTTTAAATTCAAGACAACCCACAGAAATACTAGGCCCATGCAAGACTCACTACCCCTGGCATAAATAAAGGTTGAAAAGTAGGGGAAATGGTTGGAGGCCTAACAACAAAGCCTGCATTCAAAATGGCCACTTGCCTGCCAGCACATGGCAAGTGCCTGTAGCTGCACTCAAAATGGCCACCAGCCACATGGCATGTCCCTCCCCATGAACACCCCCAAAAATCGAAAAACACTGCAAAATCAGCACAATCCCATTCCATCCATGATGTTTAAATTCAAGACAGCCCACAGAAAGACTAGGCCCCATGCACCACTCACTACCCCTGGTCAAGGCCCCAACAACAGGTCAAAAATCGAAAAACACAAAATTTTACAAAAAAAAAAAATCGAAAAACACAGAAAAATCAGCACAATCCCAATTCATCTATGGCCTCCATGATGTTTAAATTCAAGACAACCCACAGAAATACTAGGCCCATGCAAGACTCACTACCCCTGGCATAAATAAAGGTTGAAAAGTAGGGAAAATGGTTGGAGGCCTAACAACAAAGCCTGCATTCAAAATGGCCACTTGCCTGCCAGCACATGGCAAGTGCCTGTAGCTGCACTCAAAATGGCCACCAGCCACATGGCATGTCCCTCCCCATGAACACCCCCAAAAATCGAAAAACACTGCAAAATCAGCACAATCCCATTCCATCCATGATGTTTAAATTCAAGACAGCCCACAGAAAGACTAGGCCCCATGCACCACTCACTACCCCTGGTCAAGGCCCCAACAACAGGTCAAAAATCGAAAAACACAAAATTTTACAAAAAAAAAAAATCGAAAAACACAGAAAAATCAGCACAATCCCAATTCATCTATGGCCTCCATGATGTTTAAATTCAAGACAACCCACAGAAATACTAGGCCCATGCAAGACTCACTACCCCTGGCATAAATAAAGGTTGAAAAGTAGGGGAAATGGTTGGAGGCCTAACAACAAAGCCTGCATTCAAAATGGCCACTTGCCTGCCAGCACATGGCAAGTGCCTGTAGCTGCACTCAAAATGGCCACCAGCCACATGGCATGTCCCTCCCCATGAACACCCCCAAAAATCGAAAAACACTGCAAAATCAGCACAATCCCATTCCATCCATGATGTTTAAATTCAAGACAGCCCACAGAAAGACTAGGCCCCATGCACCACTCACTACCCCTGGTCAAGGCCCCAACAACAGGTCAAAAATCGAAAAACACAAAATTTTACAAAAAAAAAAAATCGAAAAACACAGAAAAATCAGCACAATCCCAATTCATCTATGGCCTCCATGATGTTTAAATTCAAGACAACCCACAGAAATACTAGGCCCATGCAAGACTCACTACCCCTGGCATAAATAAAGGTTGAAAAGTAGGGAAAATGGTTGGAGGCCTAACAACAAAGCCTGCATTCAAAATGGCCACTTGCCTGCCAGCACATGGCAAGTGCCTGTAGCTGCACTCAAAATGGCCACCAGCCACATGGCATGTCCCTCCCCATGAACACCCCCAAAAATCGAAAAACACTGCAAAATCAGCACAATCCCATTCCATCCATGATGTTTAAATTCAAGACAGCCCACAGAAAGACTAGGCCCCATGCACCACTCACTACCCCTGGTCAAGGCCCCAACAACAGGTCAAAAATCGAAAAACACAAAATTTTACAAAAAAAAAAAATCGAAAAACACAGAAAAATCAGCACAATCCCAATTCATCTATGGCCTCCATGATGTTTAAATTCAAGACAACCCACAGAAATACTAGGCCCATGCAAGACTCACTACCCCTGGCATAAATAAAGGTTGAAAAGTAGGGGAAATGGTTGGAGGCCTAACAACAAAGCCTGCATTCAAAATGGCCACTTGCCTGCCAGCACATGGCAAGTGCCTGTAGCTGCACTCAAAATGGCCACCAGCCACATGGCATGTCCCTCCCCATGAACACCCCCAAAAATCGAAAAACACTGCAAAATCAGCACAATCCCATTCCATCCATGATGTTTAAATTCAAGACAGCCCACAGAAAGACTAGGCCCCATGCACCACTCACTACCCCTGGTCAAGGCCCCAACAACAGGTCAAAAATCGAAAAACACAAAATTTTACAAAAAAAAAAAATCGAAAAACACACAAAAATCAGCACAATCCCAATTCATCTATGGCCTCCATGATGTTTAAATTCAAGACAACCCACAGAAAGAATCAGTCCACCCACCACTGAGTACCCCTGGGAAAAGGCCCCAAAACAGCCCAAAAATCGAAAATCCCAAAATTTTAGTTGCAGCAACTGTAATGCCCCA